>NW_015374430.1:1584-40746 GCF_001272555.1 Dufourea novaeangliae | reverse complement strand
CTCTCCAATTACCGAGCTCGCCACCTATCCCTCTCGCGTGCGTGTGACGTAGGTGTTTCATTAATTTTAATTAAATATTTTTAATTCTCCGTGGCTAGAGAAACGACAGCGACGAGAGCAGAGGAAGAGAGGTAGGAAGAGAAACGCAAACGGTGGCGAAGTCCGAGGAAATGGGGAGGGTGGAAGCTATATGCGTGTAGGTAGTTACGCGTGACGAATGTAATCGCGTTGTTTACGTCGTCGGAGAACACACCCCGTTATGAGATTACTACGAATTCCCCGCGATTTCAGGGGAATAAAACGCGAACCTTCGTACTTTGCGAATTTACAGTTTGGTTGGTAGGTATGCAGATGAAGCCGCATATTGTAGCTGTGATGTGAGTGCAACTTGAAATTAAAGGGTCTCCCTACTGTGACGAGTAAAAAATTAGGCGAAATTGAGGAATTTTTTTAGAAAACACTATGAGGTATATTGATGTTAAACTAGTTTCTATGAATTCGTATACACTAATAGGATAAGCTTAATTTTTTTCATTTGAAAATGTAGTACAGATTAAAAGTTATTGTAATTTTCCCGGACTGCCTAAAAAAAGGTACCTCATAGAAAATGTTATATCTACTTGAAAATACATTAATCATTTAATATACCACAAACACTTTCAGAGGATTTTACGGAACTGAAATAAAAAGATACACAATTATAAGAGATAGTGCAAACTTACTTTTGGTATATTATTTAAATAGGGTAGTCGTATTAGGAAAACCGCTTATTGCTACGAATTGGCAACAACTGAGGTGGAGGACAGATGGAATTTGTGTATAAAGATGGGACGAGTTCTCGTCCTGTGTTACGTTTGATCCTGGATTCCCCAACTAGTTAATTTTCTCTGCAGCTCAAGTGTTTTCCTATTCACATTTCAATAATGAAGTACACAACTATTATGCAAAGCGAAGATAAATCAGATTACCGTTACAATAAACGCACCGTATCAGAAACTAAACAAGAGGTCAAAAGGCAAACCTTTGATAAGTAAATAAAGGTGTAATTTCGTATCGGTTGAAACTTAAGTTAAAGGGACCACGCATATTCCATTTACGTGAACCGAGAGCAGATGCCAAAGTGGGGTAGATTTCGATTCTCTGTGGGAACGACTTCCTCAATGTGGTCTCGTAGCGAGCATTAAATGTGCATCACGAAGCGGGAGAGGAGCGCCGAATTTCCTTCGTAACCAAGAGAACCGAACGATAGACGACGAGTGGATCGATGGGGAACTGATCGGTATGCCGAACACGCGGCGTCTAAACCGCCGATTATCATATTTATGATGTCTTCCCAATTCGAGAACGGAGAGACCGATAGGGGGTCTGCCGCCACGATCCTCCGCGTTTTCCGCCACGGGACCGTATACCCCGTGATTGAATAATTAAGCCCTGATCAAATTAAAAACGAGCCATTAACGATCACGTTTTTCGCTCGAGCGTCCCGGAGAAAAACATTTCCATTCCGTTTATCGACGTATCTTCCTCTGGAGATCCTTAACGTTATCTTTGAAATAAAACGCCATTTTCTGAAATTCTTGTGATATAAATTGGAATAAAGAACATATTTGCAATGAACAATACAGAGGAATGAACAAAAAAAAATTCATTTTATGTATGAAAAGATGCATTTAGTTATGAATAAAATCGAAATTGTAAAAACCTGCAAGCGACCTAGTTATTTCTGCATGTTTCATGTATGTATATTTACTAGATGGATTATTATGGATTATTACAATCAAAAAGAATATGTTTTTTACATATGTATTAATAATATTTGTATGATTTTCATGTGTGCTTTTTCATTTCTTCTCGAAACATGTAGACATTCAAAATATTATAAATTAAATATCATCGTATCCACGACAATTTGTCCAAGTATACATTAACGTAAATTAATTTTAAAACGTTCCGGTACAATGTCGAGTACGCCCACTGCACCGTTATAGTTGCATTGATTAATCCAATTAGGAACGCTACGTATAATACACTACTCTTTCGACAATAACCGTGAAGAGGTTCGTGGTTTCGAAAGTGTACCTCGTTACGGGCAAAATAACCAGGTCGATCTTTATATTCATTCACCTGACGATTCATTTACGTTCGTCTTCTTCATAGCAAATTTTCATAAGCAACTGGCGAATAGAGCGACTTTAATTTACTTCATGTATTAAAATTAATTATTCAATGCATCAAATACTATCAATCGTCGTATTTAGAACGTACATAATAATTAGCAATATTGGTACTCAAAAATCTACTGCTTGAAGCACATATTATCGGCAAAAATTAACTTGTTAACGCATCTGAGAGCGTAATGAATGTCTGAATCTGTCCTTTGATTACTCAGTCTCGTGAAATAATAATTAATTTGATTGCGTACTCTGATTTAATTAGAGAGACCGATATCACGTATTATCACGGTACAAATATGTACACAGTCGTTAACGAGTTTGGGATTACAAACACTGTCGATGCTTTTAAACTTTCGATTCACATCGATGCACTGTAATTTTGGAAACTATAATCCGTAGATACGCAAGTCAGATCCGCCTAAATGAACTTGAAAGTATATTGTTTATAATGAGTCGATGTCTCACTGGTGACCGACCACGTATAAACTATTAACTCATGGATTGTCACCGGTAACTGACAAAATGTAAACATAGAACTCGATGCAAATGCGTTAATAAACGCAAGTGCGACACGTTCACGTTAATGGGAACCATCGCGGCGACGGCGGCAAGCTATCTGGCGGGAAAAACGAAAGCCTGCGTGGCCGCGTTCGTGGCTAGCAATTAATTTAAATGAATTTTCGCGTAAGTACGCAGTTGGCACGTTAAGTGGGCCCGTAATAAGGCAGCCTCCGGTTTTCGTCCTGGCAAACCAGAACACGTAAAATCCTCGAAAATAGAATCTAATGGGGATCGTGCTGGGAGAGGAAAAAAAATGGGAACGCGACACTCGATGTGCTATCCAAGTTATTAGACCAATCTTGAATGGGCACGGTAAGATATCTTTCATTTTCCGTGGGTGAAACTCTTTCATTGGTTTAAAGAAGATTGATCGCTCGAGATCTACGGGTTTGCCCAGGATAGATGATTTTCTCTTTAAACTTCGTTCCTCTTTTCTTGGATATCGAGTCACCCCTCGAAAGGACGATTCCGGATAAAAAGTTCCAGGGAACGGATGCTGGTAACAGCTTCTTTCAAGTTATTATTAAAAAAAAGGAAGTTTGTCCTTCATACTGTTTCCTTCAATTTCATTGATTTCGATGCGGGAGTTTGGACGTGATGTTATTTCGATGCGAATTCGGATCAAAGAGAAGTTGCTCCAAACCTCATTAAAAAGCCAGCTGTACACCTGTGCCTTCGAACACACATCGAGAAGTACTGAATGTGTAACAAATTACTCTTCATTGTAAAACGTCTTGCATACACATTGAAACGATGGAAATTATTTATGACTCGATGCGACAAGTAATATTCAGGAAAATATTACGAATTACACGCGTTTAAAAACGTGCACACGAAACACGCAACTTTTAGCGCGAGCGTACCTGAAAGGAGCTGGAAATTTAGCTCGTTCGGCGGGAAGCGTAACGAAATACGACGCAACAACGAAGGGGCGTTTGGAGAGACGCACACGAGAAATCAAGGCGGAAAACCACGTAACCGCGAAATCGTTTGAACGTGCCTATATCACCCTCGCGCGAGTTTGTGCATTTTTTGCACGCAGTTTTAAGCGGTGTCACGGTGGCGGTGTCCGCATGAATGTTTCATGAGGCCGTGCACACTTTCGCTCGAAACCTATGTGGGCACACGCGCTCACGCACGTGTGCGTGCCCCTGTTTGCACCCGCTGTGAAGCCAGACCGCGTAAATCATTGTCCCTGCTGGTCGAAGATTTTGTCGATACACCTTATAAAAACGTATCGAATACGTAACTTCCACCTATTTTCCCTTCGTCCTTTAATTTTTGCATTTTTTTTTCAACCCTGCTGTTCTCAAAAATGTTCAAATGATAGGTACTCTATAACATAAAAGATAAACGATCTGTTAAGACCCCCCCTGTATATAACCACCAGAGTTGGACAGAATTTTTTTCTAATAATACACAGTGAAAAGCAGCAGTATCTAAGGGTATCGTTCGGAGCTTTAAACAGTTATTGAGATTAAATAATTGTTCGACAAATGTCGATTCATTCATGAACAAGTATTATTTTATTATAAAAATTGAAATTTCCACGTTCAAACAATTAAATATGATGAAATACTTTTTTTGATCTTTTATTCGTTATTCGGAACTTTTTATTTAGATAATTAGTTTGCCCATCTCTGATAACCACAACTGAAGGAAATATTTAGATGGCTACCTTTAGGTGAACCAGCCTGTGTACGTTAGCAGAGCAGTCTCCAAGGACCATCACACGTCACAAAAAGCCACTGTACCCATTTCAAATTCATATTTTCAAGCCAAGTCGCTGGTCACTACGCAAGAACAAATAACCAAGAGCCTAAGTTCCATTTCCAGCTGAACAGAACTGTTTCTCCAAATCGTCGGATAGAAATGGCTTGAATAAGTGACAGGTCGGTCGCGACAGAGGCGCGATTCAAGAAGAAAATTGAAGTCTCCGCCTTCGGACCCGGAGTCGAATTCAGCCGGTGGCACGCTATAAGTGTCGGATATGTCGTACGAGTTACGGTACAACCTTTTAGGAATGCCTTTGGAAGCAGAGATCCTGTCTTTGGCAAGCGGCTCAGTCAGTCGACTCGCAGCACAACAGCGAAAACGGGTGCCACGCGGGTTTGCGTACGAAACCGTTGAAACGCTGTGCGATCCTTTGTCCCTGGCTCAATTGCCTTCTTTCTGCGTGAACTATTTACGAATAGCTTTTCTGATCTTCTGAAAGCTTTTCCACCGTCCGACTGGCACACGTAATATAAAAAAATAATTTCAGAGAGGTTGAAGAAATATACGATTTCTGATAAAGATATCCGAGAAAAATTTACGTTTAGGGGATGCAGCTCCGATGACCTTGACCTTGAAATATATTGTTAAGGACTCCCTTCTGACAAGGGAATGCATGGAAATGTTCCCCACCGATTTTGATGAAACTTCGTATGTCTGGTAAGCAGTAAAAAATAAGGGATACGTATTTTCTTTTATCGGCTGAGACGCGGCTTTAAGGGGTGAAACCACCCCTCGAGGTTTCGATCTGAAATTTTGTTGTTGTAAACAAATTATATTTTGGATAATTTGTTAACACCATATTATTCTACATAAAAAACCGCAAACCTTGTCTACTCTAGTTCTCGAAGTATTGTTCAAATGTTTGTCGTTTCATCAGCTGTTCGCTTAGCATTCCATCGATACCCACAGGCGATGGTAGACACGACACACGGAACAAACAAGTTACCACCCGGTGGTCGAGGTCTGCGAATGTCAAACCGTCGTGATTAATTGGCTCGCGAGGATCGGTAGCGAGACGCGCAACTACGCGGCGTTCTCTGGTGACACGGGGATCACGCATTACTCAGCCGGCCAGCAAGTTCAGGCGGAGGAATGCAAATAGAAGATTATTAACGTCCTCGCGGAAGCGATGCGTGTAGAAACGACAGGGACTGGGTGTGCAACGGGGTGTCGAGACATCGTTCGCTTGTATCGTCGTTCTTTGAGGGTCTGCAGACTCGTCGAATCAGGTAGCTAACGATGCTGAGGTTGCAGATTGAGGAATTTGTTCAAATGATTCCTGTCAATTGTATTTTTAGGGCATATAAATTGAAGGATATAGATTACACAGAACAGTCAATCTGTTGCCAGGAATTAAAGGGGGGAGCCTGGTGTAAAAAACTGTTAAAAATTGCAATCAAATTTCACTGAATTTTAACGCCAACAAAGTTATTACACACAAATTTGCTCGAGAGCCGGATTATTTTTTTCAACAAAGTTTCATGATAACGTGTCACGAGCAGTAGTACTCCTTTAATTAATTTAATTTCAGTTTATCACCGTTCGTTCATTACTTCACCGACAAATGTTTCGTAACAGTCAGAGTCCAATACATTTTTTAAATTTCACGCTGCATTACACCGTGTTTTTAACAAACGAAACACAATTTATTGCTTTCCGAATTATTTTTCTGCAATATCAATTATTCTCAAATAACATATCGGACGGCGATGTCAATTTTTTCCATTTTACCCAAGCTTCCCATTATCGAGTTCACAGAGAAAGGAAACAAATGCTTCTCTCTCGCTCGATTCGGACGCAATCGTTTACGAACACGAAATGTAGTAAATACATCACGTCCAGCCTACCATGAGCAAAACCCAAATGCCAGAAAAGAAAACCGAATTCCACGAGAATAGGATGAACGATCTTGAATTATTTACAAAGTCAGTTTTTGAAACGGTATCGCAATGATACACAGTAATCTAGACGTCACTGTAGACGTTTCGCCGATATTATTTACACGACATGTATTCTTTTTCCTGAATAAAGCCTTGGTGTCAATTTCATTGATATTATTTGACGCAAGAAAAATTATAATGCTCGTCACGGTAACAAGATTGGACAAATGGATCAGGTGTGGGGTTAAGAGCTTTTGGGTTGGATTGAATACTGGGTAGTATAATTTTTATTTTGAAGTTAGATGTGTACGAACAAAGTTTTTAATTTTCCCTCTTATTTAATAGCTCAAAGGTATGTAACCCCTCAAACACGTTCTTATCAGAATTACAAAAAAACCCTTTTTTCCTCACGATCACAGAAGACCCCTTAAAAATAGCACGAACGTTTTGACCAACCCAATATATTCACGAACGAAGAATATCGTACAGGTAAAAAATGGAGTGCTCGCGTTATCGAATATCTCGCATTTCCACGAGTTTGCCCTTTGTACCTCACGCAAGAACTCGGGAGCAGAGAAACTTTCTCGGAGCACAAGGATATCATTAGTCGTCCCGGAGACCCGCAGCGACTTTAATTATGATGTAACCGGATCCTTCGGCCATCCACGGGAAAAGTAGAACGAGCAATAAAGGAATCCGTGGTTGGAAGTTATCGAGATTCGCGGGGCCGTTTACTGAATTTCTGTTGCCGGGAATGAATATTAATCAAAACAACGTTTAGCAGAAGTACAGGTCTCTCGACAGAGAAGAGAAGAGAATGGGACAAAGGGGTGGGAGGATGGTCGTACGATTCCACGAAGGAGGAAAATTATCGTGACAATCAAAGCGACTCGTCTTTCACGTGGAAACCAGACCCGATAGGGATTTTACACTACAGGGTGTTCCTAAAGTTCGTGTTTATTTTATAGAGATTTCTGAAAAAAGATAAAATATCCAAAGGGTTGTTGTTGAAGGAATATTTTAACACAAGAACCAAAAAGTAAGTCAAAATAACTTGCCAATACATTCTTACAACGATGATTAAAATATTATAAGAATCCATTTTCTCAGATCTTTTGTAACTTTTATTACGATACGACATTAAAGAAATTAGTTAATTTATAAATTTGTAAATTTTCAAACAGTACATTTTTTGCTATTATTTAAGTTTTATTTACATCATACCTAATGAAGCTGCAGAGTTCATTCATAACTCATTTTCTTCCCTATATATTCTTTAACTGGGTAAGATCATATTTTTCCACCACTACTACCGGCGAGAAAAAATGAATTTGTCCGTTTAGGCCCATTCTAGTACTCTGCGTGCCCTGGTTACCTTAAGACAAACGGTGACGAAATATTTCTTCACCTGTTTCGCCATGGTGTCACAGACACCCACTCGTTTTAATATTTCGTCACGGTGTTTACACCATCCCCGTGGTCCCACCGTTTCATCGTTGAAAAATGTTTAACCCGTTTATCCGGTGTAATTCGTGCCCAAACTTCCGCCACCCCACTACCCCCTCCCTCACCCTTTGCCCCGTGGGGCACAAGTTGTCGGATAAAATTTAATTTGGACGAAGTATCGTGGCTTGCAGCCGTTCACCGACGTGTGCACGATATTCCTCGGCCAAACGGGGAAAATTAAACGCCGGAGCAAATCTGTGGAGCGCGCAAGACCGTGGAATTTATGCGTTCGTTGGAACGTTGTTTGGATCGACCTCTAACGCGTCGATAGTTGTTGAAACCATATATACCTCGACGATTCTCGTCGAACCTCCATCGTGTTACAGTTGAACATTCCTCGAACAAAACCTTATCGAAATAAAGTTTGAAATGAAAATTCGAACAATAAAATTCGTTCGGATATATCGAGTTGTTGCATATGAAACGATCCGTTCAGAGGCTAAAGTTTTGACTAACTTAAGTTTTCGAATTTTTTCAGCCCGCTTGTCTGTCCATAATTGGTTATTTCTACTTAAATTCACGTTCATTAATACTGTCAGTGTCGCGATGCCGTTTCCTGCAGCAGTTTGACATAAACTGATAGGAAACAGTAAAATCCACAAATTGGTATGCGACAGAGCGAGGTCAATTCTAATTCCATCGATCACAGGGAACTTAATTGTACTCTCTTGAACCGGAACAACACGGTTAACAACGAATGACATACCGGTGTGCTTAGTCCAATCTGACAATAAACCGACGGAACAGAGTAACCCTTACAAGCAGAACAGGGCAATAACAGAATTTACGCCGCTGATATTTGACTCGGAATCACCGCAACGGCTGTCTTTTTTTTTTATTGTCGTCATTACCATAAACTTTTCTGCATTGTAACGGAGGTGGATCGTAAAAGTTCGTACGGCATAATTAAGAAACGACGTAAAAGTTCGACGTCAAGGCTCTCTCCTTGAAACGAAGAACAGAAAAATTCCAGTTGGGGTGGATGGTCGAGCTGAAGCGAAAAAAAAAATGGAAGGAGAAGCAGAGAGGGGGTGGCTCGTGTGAGTTGCAGCCGGCTTAAATATTCATCCGAGATCAATCGGCCGGGATTTGCAATTTCGGGGTGTTTGTACTGCACGAACAAGCCGGAATAAACTGTCGGCTACTTCATTTTACATGAAAGTTCCTTTGCCGTTCAATATTTTTTTTTTTTCATTCGCATAGAGTTCACTGTTCAATCGTTAATTAAGATGCAAATAGAATATTCGGACAGTTGGAGGAGCTGTCCAGCGTGCGCAACACTTTATTGGTAAAGTAGTTTTCTCGATTCAGAAGGAATTACCAATTTGTTTTTCACTGCATTGATAGACGATTAATTTATTTAGTCCAAAATTAGATCGTATCTGCTGAATGTGTCAAATATAATAAAATAATGGATAATTCTGGATGATTCTCATCATCCAGAATCCCAATAAATTACGAGGACTGGCGACATCAGAATGTGGAAGACGGTAGTATCACGGACAAACGAAGGGGGAAAGGGCACCAACCGCTTAAAGTGACAACGGCGATCACGGAATGGAAAAGAGAGGACACGATCCAACCAGAAAAGACGCGCCAAAGATAAGGAGAAGAAGAACCAACAACCAACGGGAAGCAACGAAAAAAAAGCAATACGTTCGTTGAACGAGAGGAGGCCGGGGTTGAAGGACAAGCACAATAAAACAAAAACACCAATGGGTGGGGGGGGGAGGGGTGAAGATCTGCATAGGAGGGTTTAAATTAAATAGGGTAAGAAGAAAGGGGGAGTGGTAACGAGGGAAGAAGAAACCGCGAGAGTCCAATTAGACGAAGAAGGAGGGAAAACAGCTAGACAGTGGGGACGGAAGAGGAAGAGAAACGTGACAAAGAGAATAGTGGAAGCAAAAGAAAGTGTATACGGGTGTGCGGAAGGGTATAGTAGGGGGGATGGGCAAGATGAAGCAAGACAACGAGTGAAAATGAGAGCACATGGACACCAGAGAGAGAGAGCCGGTATCAGAGCAGACTATAATAGAGACTGAAAAAGAAAGAACAAGCAAAGAGAAAAACAGAAAAGGACGGCGGAAGAGAAAGAGAGAGGAATGAGAAGGAAGGAGGGAGAGATGTGACGCGTGGCATCACGTGGTGTATTGATCGTCGCGCAGCATCCACGAGAGCCATTGCCGGCTGCCAACCTTTCTACCTACCCCAAGCACACCTATCCCTTTCCCTCGTAACCAACTCTATCTCTCTCTCTCCGCCCCACCCACTTTCCTCCAGACCCACCATTCTCCTCTGACCTCCTCCTACTTCACTTCGCCCTCTCTACCGCGCCCGTTGCACACCATGCTCCGGCAACAAACTACCCCCTCGCCCCTGCCTACCGCCACCGCCCTCTTGCACGCGTCTAGCCCCCCGTGGGCGAAACCCCGTCAGACATCCATCGTCGTGTATCCAGCGAGTTAATTATTAAATGCATCGTCGTGCCTGCTAGGGGCCCTGCAATACGTCCCCCTTTCTCCCGACACCATCCCCAACTCTCTCACCCATCCCCTATTCCCCGCCTCGGAGCGTCTCGTTCTCCTTCTGGCCACTGTGTCCTCTGTCTCTGTTCGGTCTATGTCTATCCGTTTCGCTCTTTCTCACAAACATTCGTTGGCCGCCGCCGATTCTCGTACAGTCACTTCATCTTCGGCGGTGGACGGCCGCGAGTGTAAACGCTGGAAAGGAACGGTCTATCGGGGGACTTTCGATTATCGGACACCGCAGTCGGGAATCGATCCTATCCGCGGGAAAAGGGAAACATCAGGGGAGCCGTTGACTTCGGACCCATGCATGTCGCGAACCCCAATCCACCGTCATCCCTGATTCTGTTTCCCGATTCGATGGATTTCTTTGGAGGGACTTGTTATGTTTTTTGAGACTCCGAAAGGAGTGAACTGGTTTGAGTATTGTTAATGGTTTTGTTTTTAGGGATTTTGTTGGTCAGGTTTGAAAGATCAATGTTTATTTACATTACGTTTATATCGATTTATCAATATAATAATGAGGTAGAAAGTTATTTCCTCTGTTAGGTGTCTTCTTATGGTGCAAATAATATGCAAATATCGTTGAGTTTTACCGAAGTTTAAAAGCTTGAGAAGACGATGAAAATAAAATGTTCAGTTTAACAACAAACAAATATTTCGCAGTACTGCAGAGGCAGCTGCGTTTCAAAACATCGAATGTATGACCAATATTGTCGGTGGTATCGGGAAAATGTTTCCATTAAACGTTGAACGATTTGAGAGTTATTTACCTTCGTAAGTAAATAACATTGTTTCACTTCAATATCCTATTTCCTACAAGACCAGAAATGGATGAAAACTCCGAGGCGGAAAACCAGATTGCAACACGCATTCAAAGCCAATAAAGGATCCGTAGAATGTTTCCACCGTCGTTTAATACTAAAATTAATATTAAACGACTCAAATCTGATTTATATTGTAAGTACATATAAAAACGTATTCCAGATTAATTTAAAATAACTAATCCTAATATAAATATTCTGTGGTTGTTGAATATATATTTGAATTTTAATTTAACATTTCAAACCGATTTTCATCAACCAAAATGAATATGAATTGACAAAAACTCGATTTACATAAAAGTTCATACAATGATGTTCAAAATTATTTCAAAACTGCTATTTTCACATAAAACATCACCGATTATAAGATTCCCTAAAGTAAATTTTTATAAATTTACTTAATTTTAATTTATATAATGACCGATAAATGCATATTAATTTGAAAGAAATAACGCTACAACGTAAATAACGCTGTGATGATATTTTAAACATATTTTGAATGTAAATGCTTGTAGATTTTATATTATATATTTATTATTCAAGTTGAAAATTGATAAATTATAAACTTCACAATTTTACATTAATGTTTGCTGTGATGTTAATTATTTTATTTAGCTGCAAAAGGAAGCGTTCTCCAGTGATACGTAAACACTTGATACCATTCCGCTTATATGTTATTCGAAATATTCGTTATTGAATTATTCATTGCTCAAGCATAGTTCACATTTGATATTTACGATTCGTTGTTCCATATTCGCGTTTATTTCGAAAGAACGAAGTTCGTTATGCCCGATTTATTCCTTTGCGGAATCGCGCTCCGACCATAGACTTCGTTACCTATAAATATTTATAAACAATTACTTCACTTTTAATGGAGTTCCCCCGATACGACGAGCGTAACTTCAATTAGTCTTAACTCCCACTTTAACCATAAATGGAAATTAAAGTTCGAGGAGAACGAATATTTCAAACTGCCTCGCAAGAATTCCAAGCATGAAACTCAAGGGAACTACTTGGGAATCTTACTCTCGTTTACTTTTTGATTTCTCGTTTACTTCCCCATTTGGAAAGCACATATATATTTCATACCAATTTCTTTTTCTACCTTATGATAGTCGTGAACAATGGGTAAAAGGATACATCCGAACGTGCTTTCATTTTCTTATAAATAAATAAATTTATTTTTTAGGGATTGCCTAGTCCCTTTAAACGCTCGCCAACCAGCTCTGTGCAACGTTGTCCAAGCAGAAAACCGCCTCCTCGATACAGTTTCCAATATGGTGAACAGCAAAATGTTTCCGGAGTAGTTCGCAACGATTACGTAATCAGTTGCGAAACAGTGTTACCAAGTGCGTATCGGGCTTTATTTACCGGTGAACATGGGCGTTCTCTCGCTTAAACAGCGTCGACAGGGCAGCCCCATGTGAAACAAGACGTCAGAAACAGGTCACCCGAGGTGCATGCACGCGCGCATATGTATACGTCTCCGGGACCAATCAAATCGGGCCGACGTACGCTTTGCGCGCGATTGCCAAGAACGTTATTCACCTGCCCGAGCGAATTGCCAAAACGCGGTGCTGACTGTCAACCGGGAGAACGAGAACGCCTGGACCCGGGTCGGGCGATTCTTCATCGTCAGAGCAACGATCACTCGGTCTCCGGCAAAATCGTTTAAATGATACAGCCTTTCGCGTTACGAGGAGGGTATACACATGTATCGATGGGAGAATATGCAGGGAGTCTCGGAAATTTTAACGCGTATCGATACCAACTGGATGATGGATGGTATACATAATTTAGTTCGTGGTTTAAATCACTGTCAGTTCGGTTTTTGGATGATCTATGGTCTGTGTAGGAGTAACAGATTCTCCTGCGTCCCGTCGGTCATCGATGACCGACAGAGAAATTTTACGTTCACGTCGAATCGAACACAGGCGACCGTCAGAGGAATTTTACATTCTCACCGTCTTGGTCACCTGTGACGGTCAGAGGAATTCTTCGTTCACGCCACGTCGGTCATCTGTGACCGTCAGATTAATTTTACGTTCACATCGCGTCAGTCACAGGTGACCGTCGTATAATACCAGCTAAACGATGGATGATACAATTTGGTTCATGGTTTAAATCACTGTCAGTACAGATTTATGTGACGTATGGTCTGTAGGATTAACACATACACGTCGGTCACCGATGACCGTCACATAATACAACAGCCCATATCAAATAATACAATCAACGTGAACGAATGGTCAGCCGAAATAGGGAATCGATCGTTGAACCTACGATGTACGAACCGTGATTGTTTGGCTATATTTGGCGCCCTTGTAACTATGTCATATTTTTGACTAACATATATCCTTCCCTCTTTAAGCGATCCGTCATCTTTTCTAAATGACCCAACTATTGAAATGCTAAACAACCTAAATCTGTCGACAAAGAGTAAATTTTTGCCACATAAGAATAATCGTATCAAAAGAAGTTAGAACATCAAAGTACTGCGAGAAAAATTGAATTCCAGATTAGGAAGACATACGACCCAAACTGTACTCAACAATATTCCAATGTATGTCGAAAACGCAGTTTCAAATTGTCCACACAACGACCAAGTATCTCATATGTTCTCGTAACACGTCTAGAACGTGGCATCGTCCTTTTCCTCTTCGACCATCTATCGTCTCGCTTAAAATACTGAATAAACATCCATCGAGAAGGGTTAAGGCGTTGAAGTGCTGATTACCGAATCGCCGATTGTTCCCCGACGAGAATCACGGGCAATCGAGGACAGCTAAGAGGAACGATAAATATTGCGGAACGGTCACGGGAATTTACGGGACGCAAGAAATCAAAGTGGATAGAAGACGATAAAGGGACAGGGGATGAAAGGAGGTGTGGACCCTGTGGCAAGAAGAAGTATTTGCGGGCCGAAAGGGCTTTTCGCCAGCGGCGCCTTCAAGATACTCGGTCAACAGAAGCAGACGGACGCCTAAGCCCTTTCTTCTTTTGACGCCTGGCGTCGGCGAAGACGATACTTTAAGCCGCTACCAGTCTCACGCTTTTTACCTTATTCGAGATACCGTCACGGTGTTTCATCTTCTTATTTGGACGTCGAGTGGAGGAGCGCACCCTGGTGTGGGAAAAAAAAACAAAAAAAGAAAAAAATGCCTCGGAGGCACTTGAGCACCGGCTCAAATTATTAGCTCAATGGGAATGTTCCGTCGCTTTCGTTGACTCTTCATAAACGGGAAAACGTCTTAGTTAGGATCGAGTATCCCCTATTCTGTTGCTACAACCGATTATTCATTACCCAGCACGATAGCATCGAATCTACTCAACAAATTCGTCCACAAAGGATCACCACCAACGACAATGTACACCGGCTACCCCGACAATCCGAGAAGGATCGAGAATCTTAAAAACCGTGTTAATCCTCGAGCAGCAAGAAATTAAGAATTGCGACGGCCAGAGGGAGAGGTGGGCGAAGGGGGGATAAGTGGCGAAATAGAAAACACAAGAAGGCCGAGGGAAGGTCGATGGATGGAAAGGAGGACAAAAGCGAAGAGGCGCAGCGCAAGGCGAAGGAAGAAGTACTCACCCCCTCAGGCCGAAAGCCCTCTTTGCCAGCTCCAGCTTGAAGACACTCGGTCAACAAGCGTCACAGAAGCCCGGAGTCTTGGCCGTTTTCCTCTGGCGTGTGGAGATACGGTCGTTACACCGGAAGCGCGTTTTTTGGTATCACTTCTATGGGATTCACTCTGACGAGAACGAGACACTGTCCACCACGATTCTCCTAGTTCAGCCCGCGGATGACCAAAGAATCTCTGCTGGAATCTCACTTTATGGAAACGATTGGTGACCGTTCGTGACTTTGCTCGACCGACCGTGACAAGAGTTCGAACGCGTATACGTGGGTCTAAGAGATGGCTAGAGGATCGGAAAGAACGTGGATAAGGATCGACGACCACGACGACGACCAGCTAGAGATGCGGAGAGGAAGGAACGCGACGCTAGTCAAGGGGAGGGGGGAAAAAAAAGAGGAAAGTTGGATCGGCTAAGTTTAGAGTACCGTAGACGGACCTAAACGAAAACGGAAGAGAAGATGGCGTGAGGAAGGAGCAAACGGGCGCGCGCGACGAACACAATACACCTCGAACGATGTTGCCCCCGGTGTCGGGCAACCGACGGGGACACAGAGCGGGGGTAAGGAAGAGGGAATGATTTTAGATTCAGTGCCAGAAAAATCGCCGGCCAATCGGGATGGGGCACAGCGACAAATCGAGATCGCCATCTCTCGGCCAACTGGGGCCATCGAATGACATTAATAGACCTTTCTCTCTAGCGCCGTCGATCGAGTCCCCTAATTGCCAGAAAATCATTGCCGCTGATAGACCATTCTCTCTGGGGGAAGATCAACGGATCGGTCCGCATACTTGGTAGTTGTTTAAGGGTCTACGTGCTGGCTGGCGCTCGTATGGGTTCGATGTTCTATCGTGGAGAGGCTTAATTGAATCGCTTATGTCAGAAACACCTTAGGTACAGAATTATAAATTTTTAGATATTTAAAAAAAACTTCTAAATGTACTTTAGTATGAAAGAAAAACAACGCGTCAAAGCTGTTTTTATTTAAATAAAATGTCAAATGAAATGCTTTTTAATGTTCGTCGTATTTACTACCAGTACGTATAAAATGATCCTTAAGTATATCTTCAAAGAAATGTGAATAAAAAATATAATCGATCAGGTGGCTAAATTTTATTTAAACCAATGATAAAATAGATAGACTAACTTACAAAAACTGCTTTACTTTCATTTAAATAATGAGCATTTCTATTTTTTATATAAATTACGCCTTAAATGGATCGTTTTGGACACCTTTCCTCTATACTTTACGTTACATCGAATCAGATTCCGAGGCTCGACAACAGAGAACGTTGAATTTTTCATGTTTTGATAATGGGATACGCGAAACTCTACAGCAGCCGCGCCGCCGTTGCATTCATTCGTCCCCCGCGTGCAAACGTTTGTCCCGCGGTGTAGGGACATCGTCGGATCCCGGTGTCGAGAGCACAGATGACATTATCGGCACACGGGGAATTTTCACTTATTGTTCGGTGAAGGGTAGAGAGGACGGAAGGGGGGGGATGTATGCACACGCAAACGTGAATACGGTACAAGCATCCGCTCGGTGGTTTGCGCGTTATTATTGGCTCGCCACGCGTTCCCCGATCGTCTCGCGGATTTATATTTATACGACGCAGCGTCGAACCGCGGTATTTCTATCTTGAATTTTTGCAATCGATCGTTAATGTCACGACCAATCTCCTCTCGCCTAGCTAGCGCGTTGCTGGTCCAGCCCGCTGTCAATTCGGCACGTTATTCCGATTGCCAGGCGCGCGAAACGACTATCGCGAGCACTCGATTCGATCCCTTTCGTTTTTTTTTTCGTCGTTTTTTTATGGTGGATATCCAACGGACGTTTATGCTGAAGTTCTTATGCGATGGATCCTTGGATTATCGGAAGGAAGTTGTTCGATAAAATTTGGGAAATAGGGCGGATGCACCAGTAAATGAACTGTTTTTGTTTTTATCTAGACACCTTAAAGTACTTATTTTGAAAGTAGTATGACAATTAAATGTATGTGATGTATTTGACAACGAATTGAACTTCAATACTTCAATGAACAAATACTATTTTAACGGTAATAATATTCAACTTTAGAAGAAATATACACTTGTGATAAATATGGAATTCCTCTTGTTTCTGTGAAATTATCAACAATAACGTATTTCTGGAGACCTGCAGTCGTCGAAAACATCATAATGCAAGGGGTTAAATAGAATCTAGGCAGCATTAACTGATTACGTTAACTCGCTCACAGATTCTCCAGCCTACGAAAATCTTGATCAATTCGATAATTCCCATCGTGATTCCACCCCCAACCCCACTCACGAAATATCCAAAATCATCAGGTTCAGAGTAGCCATCGCATCATCAGCCCACGATGATTTGTTAATCGGAAAATTCTGATCAAGCGACGGACGCTACCGTCCCAGCCGCGAAGGCTTAACAAGCACGAATGGATCCCGAGAGGAACAGTGGTAATGAAGAGCTACGGGGCAACCAGGTATACAGGCTGATTCTAATAACTGGACCGAGTTATAGCTCTGCTTCAAGTGAAGTTAAAAAAAATCGTAGAAGAAAATTTTGCACTGTTTAACCAGCTATATCATTCGACTGTAAAATATTATGTTTTCAATTGTCTTACCTTCTACCTTTTATTCACAGAATAACACAATGAAGGAATTTATTAATTTTAAATTTAATTTAATACAATTAAATTTAAAAGTAAACTGCAATTGCAGTTTACAAGTACACCGATGCAAAAGTTTCCTCTAAGATTTCTGTCTAACTTCACTTGGAACAGAGCTATAGCTCGGCCCAGTTACTAGAATCACCCTGTACATACAGTCATAGGAAATGGGGCAAGGGGAACGGGACGGATTAAAGGTAGATAACTGCATCGTAATCTCCAATCTGAAGTTCCCCACGGGAAATACCGGCGGTGCTCGCGACGTACATGTAGAGAAAGGAATTACATTCTAAAAAGCTTTCGTGAACGATCCACTAGAGCTCCGTCCACCCCCTCCTGTTCGACGATCCTTTTTCCGACGGTTTGTAATTTCCGTGTATTCCTTCCGTCTCGGATTTTCTATCACTCCGGCGATGGGTAATGGAGCAGGTGCATGACTTGGTAGAGCTTTCTAGGACCACCAGATACGAATATAAGCGATTCCCAGGAAGTGTCAGTGACGAGGTTACAGGTTAGAGGTAACTGTTAGGGTAAAAACATGCGGTGTAGCAGACTATTCAACTGACTGAGACCACAAAGCAAGTAAAACAAGTGCGATATCATGCACCAGAGGTTACGCAGCAACATGATATGTATACGAAATCTAATCTTCTATCATGTTGTGAAAGAAACTGAAAAAAATCTATAATAACAGAAACACAGGTGAACTCGAGTATAGGAAAGTTCCGAAAAACACTTGGGGTATTGGTTGCATATTATCAGTCTTAAAAAACTTCTTCGAGCTATTCACCTGTTACTGTCACCTGTATTCCTGACACGTGATACAGATCTTCTTCCACCGAGTTTCATCTTCTGTTTCTCAAAACTTTTCTAGTACCCTACGTATTTCATACTGGCGCGACGTAACCGTCACAACGAATTACTCGATGAC
Source organism: Dufourea novaeangliae (assembly GCF_001272555.1). Taxonomy (NCBI): domain Eukaryota; kingdom Metazoa; phylum Arthropoda; class Insecta; order Hymenoptera; family Halictidae; genus Dufourea; species Dufourea novaeangliae. The sequence goes on along the minus strand of NW_015374430.1, from coordinate 22,261 downwards.
ATGGCTGTCTGGGTTAGATAGTCGTGAAAATTTTATTGCGACACCCAGATTGATGTTCCTCGCGAATGTTTGTCGGCGTTTCAATCTAACACTGTGCAGTATTGTTTTCGAAATATGTATATGCGAGCGTTTATAATAGATGTACCGTTAACTTTTCTAGTCTAAGACTTACTAAGATGTAACGTTGAAACTGTTCTAGTCTAATAAATATTTGAGCTATAAAATCTGTAGAATCTTGTTAAAGACTCAATAATGAATGAAGAAAAAATAACATAAAAGTGAAGTTCAGCAGAAATTGCACATATTTTACAGAGTAGAGAATTGATATATTCCGTGCAAGCATAAATTGCCGTTCTACGGATGTTATTGCATTTCCGACAATTCTAATTGTTCGAGCTCAAGGTTCGTATTGGTAGGAGAATTTCGGCTGACTCTTTGTTACGCGTTCCGCCGTTTCCCGCATAGTTTATGGGAGGGTGAAGGAGAGGGGGCGAAGTTATTCCATTTCGCTCCTGTCGTAGACACAGGGACGATGTTAGATTTTCCGTCGATGCTTATGCATTTACGATCACCGGCTGTAATAACACAATGCGAATATTAAATCGCACTTACTTGCTGCACCGCGCACCGGTGCGCGTACCAATTCCAACGATAACTAAATTAGGCGGTACGGAAAGCGATCCAGAACGGCAGAAGCCGAATTATTTGCGGGGCAATCACTTTGACGAACATTTCTTCCCTGGCATTACTCGTTCTCGGATCTAAATACCTGGGCGATTGTTCGGAGATCTAGATCAGTAATGCTGATGATATACCGTTGAAATTTAGAGTGACGTGCGTGAGAGTTATGGCGAGACTGATGGGAATACAGTGCATTTGATGCATTTATTCGAGTGCGCGAAACAGTGAAACAGAAACCTAAAGTAAGATTGAGTGAAGATTGATGGAAACAAGATCGATGAAGCTTTCACGCCATTTTTAACGTGAACAAATCTTGAACGTGTAACGTAGATTTTTCTGTTAACCAACGGACTAAACAATAGTCAAAATTCTCATTGCAAAACGAATCGAAAAGTAAACTTCTCGGTTGAGATGAGTCACTTTTTGTCAAAAATGAAACAACAAAACAATAGTCAAGATTCTCTCCATCAAGCGAATCGAAATGTAAACCTCTCAGTCGCGTTTCTCCAAGCGATTTAATGCTCAAACTTTCCACGAGCGTGTGAATATCACTGTCCCCGAAAGATACGGCGCGCGCGTTTCGAGACGGTACACCGATAACTCGGAAAACGTTGAATTAATTCCTCGAGGCACAGAACGGCCGTCGGTAATGAGCGTAGACGCCTTTACAAGGTTTGTTTCTCTTGACTAGATAGCTGGGACAGGCGAAATAACCGAAAACGCGGCACAGGCGGAGAGGAAATGACAACACACCGTGCACGCCAGATGAGAGAGGGAGCAAAGTGGCGTGAAAATAAACTTCGGCGAAGGAGCACCGTTGGAAGTTTATTGCATACGACCGATTTTCAAGGAAGAGGCTAGACGAGCGTACGGGTTGCTCTCGAGGCGGAACAGAATAGAGTGAAAAAACACCGTTTTCCACGAGTATGCGAGGAAATTTTTATTATTCAGTTGTTAAGGAAGGAAAATTTAATTCTATCGAATTTTTAATCAAAACCTTTACGGTTGAAAGTGACAATCGTATTAAACTACACACGTATTAATTTCAGGAAATTTATTACCCGTAATGTATAATCCTCTCCACTTATATTTATTTCAATTGCGAAGGTATATTTGATTGCGAAAACTTTCGATATTTAACCCAATATTTTTTAATTAATTCCCTACGCGTACTACGATTCATTAAAAACTTGCATCGTACGGAGAACAAAATGCGCAGACTTCATCGACGGTGCATTTTTCAATATTCTACGACCAGAGTTTATTGAACTCGGAGAATTTGTTAAATGAGCTGCTTAAAATAAATAATACATATTTACACTTCGTTTAACGTAAATGTTTCGTTCCATGATCGTTTTCGTTTTCCGGCAAAATTAAATTGATATTTTAATGCTTGAATTAATGCTATTAACTCGCAATACGAAGCAATCAGATGCTAAATTGGTCGACTCTAGTCTCCCTAGACTTCTCAGCTTTAGTATTAACATGAGTTACACTTGTGACCCATGAACATAATATAGAATACACAAAAATATTCATCATTTTGTAAGTAGTTCTACGCATAAAGGGAAGGCGGAAGGAAATCTGGGACAAGTGGACATAAAAAATAAATAAACTGCAATGGCTGTACATAAAGGTAACGTAAACAGCGTTTCGTTGCCTGGATGTTCAAAGCAGTTCCGACGACGTTAAATTAGGGACGCTTGCTCACGTCCGCCATATTGAATCATAATTCACGAGAAATTTTATTATTCGTATTTAAGAATTAGTGATTACTTCCTGCGTGATGTAATCTTTGAAAATCGTTAAAAATTGCGATTATAAATTGATACATAAAGTTAAATTTAATTCTAAATAGAAGTGAAATAATTTTATTTAAGCTCAAATAATCTTAACCATAAAAATATTAAATATTTCATAAACTAATGGCCATATGCGACTGAAACAAATATCACTAGCTTCAGAACTCCAAGAACTATCACTGTACTGAATCTCGTTAAAAAGTCAGCGTTACACCTGGGGACCTCTCCTTGTCGAGGAGCCTTCGAACACTCATCGACGATTTACTGTAAATTGTAACCATGTTCCAAGAATATTGGTTCATGGCAGCATTTTATTGTAATATAAAATGGCACTACAAAGTATCATCAAGAAAATAAAGAGTTAAAGTATTGTAGTTCAAACGCTTTTAAGTCCATCGTTACATCCCCGACTGTCCGCACAGTTCCCTTCTGACGTTCTTTGAATTTTACGTATGCAAACAGAAAATGCAGAACCGAGTGACGGCGTAAGGTGGAGTTTTCCAGGGAAAATGCTTGTACGGCGAATCACGGGGCCGACCTTTTTAATTAGTGGCCCGAGCACAACACGGACGCCGGGGTTATATTCGTGAAATGTAATCCGCGTAATTACGACCTCCTCTTTAATTCTGATATCGACGCCGGCGATACGCAGTTTCGGAGAACTCGTTTAATTCCGACGGAATGATTAATCGCTGAGAAAGCGTTTAACAGACTGGCGCGCTGGTGTTGAGCAGATTCCATTTAATCTGGGCGAAAAACTGCTTTAAACATATAGGTTTAGAGTAAGTGTGTTAACTCTGCTATGGTCCTCAGTTCAGCTATGCACTGCCATTCATAATAACTAATACCACCAATAATACCACCAATAATAAACCATAGTACTAGGACACTTAGTCTCTATGAAGAAAATATGATGTTCCGTGTAATGATATAAAACTGTCAGTTATTTATATTAACCGGGATATGCCTGCATTTCTTTCGTGTTGTTTTTTTCAAAATAACATCAGTTTCCTTCTAGACTTGGAGTTTAAATGGAACATATTAATGAACTTCTTGTATTGCTGTGAATTAATTGGAAAAAAATGGCTATCATTCCAGAAGGATGTTAACCAGACATAACATGTGCCAAAAATCGCAAAATAAAATTACCTTACAATCATCCTCCTGGAAGGATGATAGGCCTATCTGTGTAAAGGAATTATTTACACAAATTCCTGAACAAATACGTTCCAAAATATATTGAGCGAAAAGTATGCGTACGAATTCAAATGGATCTAGCGTCCAATCTGTACGAAGATTAATAATTTCTGTTCTCAAAGGGTTAAAATACCCCGTGAGCCTCAAAGTTTCCAATTCTCTACGAAAAGAAAAAACACATTTCACTATCCGTGGATTACTACGGCTTACGAAACACCGGGTAATATTGAAACCGACCTCGGAACGACGGTGCCATTGTGTCGGCAGATTCAATTTCAATTTCTCCCGGGCACGATACTTCGTTAAGGGCACTCGTTCGGATCCTTCATGCCCGAAAGAAGTGCTTCTCTCTCCTCGACGCAGCAGGTCTCAATGCAATTTGAAGCCAGGAACCGTTGTCGCGGCTCGTCGCTCTCATGGGTTAACCGCCCTCCGACCCCGGAAACACTCGTCGGACGAAACTTCGCGGGTAACGCGATTTTCAGGTAAATTTCACTCGTCAACATTGCCATTAGGACGACACGCCATGGCTCTTAGCCGGAGTACTGCACGGGATTTAGTCCAAACACCGTTTCTCCGCTACACGGCCGCGCTATAAGCCACTCCAAAGAACGGCTGGCCTCGATCAAATAGTAAAAACGTTCGATCCCTGGATTGTCCAATGATCGACTGTCCTATTTACTTCCTGAGGTATACTGGTAGCATACAGTACTGGACAAAAGTAGGGGAAAGGTGTCTAAAACGATCCCTTTAAGGCGTAATTTATATAAAGTATTTTTAAGAAGATATGTTGAAATTACAGTTTAACTGGAAACTTTTGCCAGCCATTGTACGTTTATCGTCGGTAGTTCTAGTATCAAACGTGGAAAAATGCGCCTATTAAGCGGAGACTGCTGTAATTCCACAGAAATAACACACTTAATTATCCTTTACCATTTCATTTTAATCTCCACTGTCCCGTTTTGTATCTAACAAAACAAGGTACGAAATCTGTCCCAGTTTCATCATTCATCCTTATGTCCCTCTATATTACGTTCCATGAATATCACGCCAACTTCATCGTCAAAACAACAACGGAATAGTGGAGACTGCACGGGGGAGCATTGCCCGAAACTCACTTGAATATTAATTGGTAATTATCATATCCTCTCTAAACTAATCACGCGTTCGTTCCAGGGAAGAAATGAAAATTTCCGATTCCCTGGAAGAGAATCACGGGAAACGAACTTGGTTCTGTGTTACTAGGAAATCGATGTCAGCGAAATCACGGAAAATTAAGCGGTGTATTAGTCAATTCCGTCTGTCTCTCGCTATTTCGTTCATCCCCGTCTCCCGTTAATTATACTGTTCCCATTGTCGTCCGGCGGGGGCTATTTTCAGGCAAATGAGAATGCATAGCAGTTTGCGCGTTTAAATGAATTTATTCGTCGTCGGCCACCGAATGCACGCCGGTACACCGAATCAATTGACTGCTCTCAGACAAGAACCGGGGACCACGGTTAAAAGTCAAACGTGGAATTTGAATATGAATCGGCCGGTGATCGGGGAACAGGGCTCTTGAGAAGATTTCAATAAAACAATCGGGACACAACGGGGATTATTTTTCCTTTGGAGAGATTGATAGGTCGCGTTCGCGATCCAGATGATAAATTAATCAAATTCAATGGACGGTTCGTAATGGCTAAATGGGGAAATTTTTATCTTTGCATTTATTTGACCGGTTTTGGTCATTATTGGACTGCGGATATTTACATGAATATAAATGTTTATGGACTAATCCGCAGAGAACGGCATTAAATCGGAAATGGTTTTCATTCTATTAACCTTTCACTGGTGAAGTGGTATTAAGGAACAGCTTAAATATTTTTTAATTTGTATTCAATAGCTACTTACAGTTATGCTTGCTTGTTGCAGCCTTTTTTCTTCGGGAGAATACGAAACAACTAGTTGTATAATATGTAATAAGTAGACTGCGGAAGTTTATACAAATTCACAATCAACTAACATCTCAAAGTTAAAATGGAGCGGAATTTTCAATACTCATCTAGAGGCTTTACTACGTTAAGTGTAACACATAGCAGTACTAATGAAAACAAATGATAAATATTGATCAATTCAGCGAAAATCTTTATTCTATCACATTCATCTTCACCTAAACAAAATTCTCACATTAAAATAATCTAAAAATTCCCACGACAAAAGAAAGAAACTTTTAAATATTCAGGTTCCCTTCTTGTAAAACCGACCTCAGCAAGTATACACGAGGTTTGAAAAACGACAGATCGCGGATTCACAGGGATGAACGGAGGTTACGCCGAAGCTAATCGATCGTCTTAACGTGACACGTACTGGAACATTTAAGATCCGTGGAAGCTTTAAAACGCCTGACAGCCCTGGAATCGTGGATGGTTCAACGGAACCAAAAAAAAAAATAAAAAAATAAAACAACGCGATAGAACGGTTAATGGAAAGGAGCGAAGGCGAAGGAGAAGAATAAAAATAGGGTGAGGAACGTTTATTGGACGTTATTAAATGTAATACCCGGAGGCGTGTCCCCCTTTTCGGAACTTTACCGATAACTTCATAATTCCCTAAAACGGAGTGGGGATTCCCAGCCACGGGACTTTCAAGACGTTCCTCTCGCGATGTTTCCCTTCGTAGCTCGGCGACGGTTATTCCGCAGCTTGCCGAAGAATGGCCCATTATACTCCTCTTCTTCCTTTTTCTCCGCTGTCCTCGCCTTTTTTTCCCTACCCCAGCCTTTTTATTCATTTCTTTCCCCTTGGTCCAAATCGATATCGAGAGTTCTTCACTGTTGTCTCATAGTCTGACAAGTAGACCCCCTTCCCCTGTCTAAACATTGGACACTCGTAGCGCCAACTTCCGTGTCTTCTTAATTTTGCGTTTCTGCGGGTGGATGGGGTGGAGGGAAAAGAAGAATAAGTTCGTAGGAACTCGGAGTGCCCGATCCGAGAACGATAGTGTCTGTGGTATTTTCAGGGGGAGGGGGGGATTATTTCACCCTGGATGCGCCTGAGACTCTTGGCACGGGGGGAGAGATGTTTGCTTCTTATTCTTTCAGGATTTGTTGGGACAATATTGGAACTTTTCACGGATTTGTCGGACGGACGAACGAACTCGTTATCCTTTTCGCGTGTTCTCTGTCGAAACGATCTTTGGTGATTTTCTGTTGAAAGACTATGGTTTTCAGGACAGTTTACTCGGGTTTTATACGATAGATACGGCCCTGAAACTAAACGTCCGTTCACGTTAATACCTCTGCTAAATAAAAATGAATCGTTACTCTGTATCAGTCAAGTAAACGAAAGCTAAGATTAAGCTAAACGAAGCTAATTCAATGCGCAAATACCGGCAGTTTGTCGCGAATATCTCGGAAACTAAGCAACTCCCCCCGTTATATGTATGGGAAACAGTTGTTCAAAATATCGAGTTTTACAACATATCCAAAAATCATAGTAGATAGCTTTTCTACAGTTTCACCCACCTAATAGTTAATTAATTTCAATACACAAAATGCAAGTTTGTAGGTGCATTATCGACCAGTTCATCGTTGTAATATTATGTACAATGTACAGACTACACAGAAAAGGGGTTGTACTGTCGCTCGAAAGAAGGGAAAAACAGGGGATCGATGGTTACCAATAGCGTTCGGGACAAAGCACTCAAGAGAAGACGCTTCCCATAAGATTCTCGAGAGATGTTAGGCCGATGGCCGGTTGCCAAGCAGACACAATCCATACTATAAATACTGGGCACGGACACCACCACCACCGTTCCACCCTAGCCTCCATCTCGTTTTCCATTCCGTTCCGCGCGACTACCCTCGTCCTCGAACTTTTTCGTCCAGGGAGCATTCCGCGCTTCGTTAACACGGCCAAAACGTTCGGATCACTTTTCAACGACGGATTCACGCTTCTGTGCCGTCCTCGCGCGCGTGGTTCGCCGCTCGGGACACACATCGACGAGCCCGCTGGACGGAGCCTTCTAATTTCGATCCAGGCGAAACAGAGTAACGAGGGAAAGGGTTGTTTCCGACGTGGAATCGAGCAGATGCTTCAATTGGATGTACCTTGAAGAGGATCACTGAAAACTTGCGGTGGACACTGAAGAGGATGAAATTTCGTATCGATTTCACGTTTGCTGGCTCGAGTACTACAGTAAGTCCTTGATGAGTGTTCGAAGGTTCCTCGGTATTGACAAGGAGAAGTTATATAAAAATATAAACTACAACACCTGTACACCCCACAGAACAACGATATCACAAGTTCATCAATCTTTCTTCCGAAACGAACATCCCGTCATAAAAGTTAACAATACCAGAGAATCCCTAACCGGAACTCCAACGATCCAGAGGAATGTTCGACGGTTAACAATTAATTACCCGTCAAGAAACGTACAAGGGAACATTCTAACCGCGAGGAAACAGCGTCGGGACGGGAAGTTCAGACCAGGGGCTACAAAGCGATTAAGAGATTCATCAAATTGACGTAGGGGGATGGGGTGGGACGGAGACAGAGAGAGATCCTCCCCCAAATACTTGGGGCCGTTTTGCTCATGACGTATCGAGCAACCCTGGTCGTTTATCCAGGTTGTGTTGCCCAGCCTCTAGGGGGGTGAATCACAACGGCAACGGGCAGCGATCGGCAGTAGCCGTTCGCGAGCGGTCGACCCGGCTTTTATTAGACCGGCTGACACCGAGGATCACTGCCAAACTAGGACCGCCGCGGAACAATGGCTTCCACGTATCGGAGCCGACACGCCGCTCGAAAATAACCCGCAACCGACCAGCCCCATTGTTTCCTGTCGCACTCTTTCGCGCGCGCGTGCAACTCCGCCGACCGAAAAGGAAATCGGCGCGCGTAGAATAGCGACGAAAGAGAAAACCCAGAGGATCAAGCAAACGGATCGAGGAGAAGCTGGAGGGTAAAGGGGCAAGAAAGTGCATTGTCGTTTCGGGAACGGTTCGAGTTCGTGGCGAAAGAAAGAGGTCGAAGGTCGTGGCGAAACAGGGTTTCGAGCGGTTTCTGGACGTTTCTTAAGGAACATATCTGGCCCGCGTGCCTACGAGTCCATTCCCCTTGCCTCGATCTTCAACCCCCTGCCACTGGAGGTCCTGACGGGATTCCCAGACGGTTCCTGGATCGATGATAGACTCGCCGAATCACGTCCGGAATCCCACGGATGGCGCTTTTGGCATCGGATGCCGATGATTTTAGTGTGCCGTCATGAAACGGTACTCGTTGGAAGAACGGAACATTGACTGACAAGGGAACTTCGGTAACTAAAAGTTACGATTTTTTTGGACATTTAGTACATTCGTGTGGGACATCAATGGAAATATATAATGTTTGTTTTGCTATTTTTTGATCCTTCGTGGTGGGAACACACCTTCAGGGGATACATCTGCTACTGCAGCCGGTCAAAAAAATGGATTTTCTTTTTCTTGTATTTTGTTATAGCTTAGGATTCTGAAAATGTGTCCCTAAAGCATTATGGTGAAATTCATAAAACTGTCAAACCTATGTAGTTAATAACAAAGACAGGAACAAATGTATGTTATTCTGATATTGTCCCAATAGTAAAAACTGTCAACGTGTTAAGGGATGTTTTAACCCTCCCAAAAAAACAAAAAGTAACCAAAAAAATTGCATAACAATTCTTTTAAAGTCCTCTCAAGAAATCTGCAATATTTCCGAAAAAGAAACATTCGTCACACTCATGAACTACACAGAAATTCGCGAGACGGATGATGGATGGAATTCAGGGAGGCCAGACGTCTGACTATCGATCGGGTCATGATGAGGATTCTTTCCTTCCCCCGGAAGAACGTTAGGGAAACGTATTATTACGCGTTAGAGATGGGTCAATCGTATTTGATAAAATTGACGGTATTGTGCTCGACATAGGTATATACGTGACCCACGACAATGTCCCGGGGAAAGCGGTGAAATCCATCGAAGTAGTAGGAAATGACGCGGAAGGAGGCTGGATGGAAAAGCTTTGGAAGTGCCGGGGCGATTCCGCGAATGGGCACTTTTCATGGGCTAACGGGGAAATTGCCAATTGATATGTACATGGCTAAATATACGAATAAATCCATGTCGTGAATTACGGAGGAGTATTCATGAAGCTGAATACTTCGATCAGGACCGCATGAACGAATATCTGACCCTGAATGACGAACGAAACGCGACGTCTGAAACGATTGAAAATATTACTTTAACGGGAGAAGAAATATTCGTGATAATTTGAAGGGAGAAATCAAAGGTAAAGAAGTAATTCGCACGACTTTACTATTTTCTGCCGCGGATACTCGTTTTCCCCATTGAATTTGCCAATTATTCAAGATTATAAATTTCATTAAAAAATTGATCCTTAATAAATGTTATGTTTACATAGATATCTAAATTAAAATATATGTAAACTATTATATTCAAATTAATTAAAGATTTTTAAATGTTTAAGAATTTGATTAATTAGAGAATCACACTGTGGCTTTGTATAGAAAAAGTAATACACTCGTCCTTTAATTTACGCGGAATATTTGCTCCATGTGGTTCTTCTTTATGCGGATAAAAATCGTCTAAACAGAGCCTGCCTGTACGAAAAAACATTTTCAAGAGAAAAGACAGTATAACTTATAAAAATATTTATTTTAAATAAAAGTTAAAATATTTATTTTAACGCACTTACCGGTACAACAGGTCGACTCGATCTAACAATTCCCTCGAAAACAAGTTAGATCCCATACCACGCGAAAGAATTCAATTTTCTCGGTCCACTAGCTTCGCGACCCAATAAACGCTCTTTCAGACTCTGAACACCATCCGGCATTATTTACGAAATACTAGATTCGTTATTACGGAGACACTGCAGGTATCCTATCGTCGAAGCGTAGAACACCGTTATCGTGTCATCTTCTCCTCTTTTTCCTCTCATCGATTATCGTTACCCCGTAAAGGATTCTGCGAAGCTTAACGCCCAGGACGCCTAGTATCGGGACCGTCCGCTTCCAGCCTCGCAGCGTGTCCCCAGGATTAGTTCCGGCTTTAATGTCCGACGACAAGGGATCTCAAAGGTAATTGAATCGGGACACCGATTCGCCGCAGCTTTAAACCCCACGCCACAACGCATCGATGCCGAGCTCGACCGGTGTATTTTTAAAGAGACTCGGACGTTGCGTCGCGGGTTCGCCACGGGGGACATTTCTAGATTATGTTCGTCCATGTCGGACATCATCGGCTTATTCGGTTTATTCAACGATTAAGATTGTTAAGATGGATTCTCAGTATCACTTCGGACGAGTATGGTTGTTAACCTTCGAGGAAATGTTTTTAGAGGAAACGCTACAAGGAGGTTGTAGAATGGCTGAATGGCGGCTGGCTAGCGACCATTTTTACAGATAGGGAAGTCTACCCTTAATATGTCCAGCTTAACACGGCATTCTTTTACCATAACATGGTTACAGAATTGCAGAAACACCCAAATAATACTATATTCTTAAAGGGTACAAACTATACCTGTTTGTTTTCCAGATCTATCTTGTTAATTACTTCTTGCATAAAATGATTCATCCGATGTATATAAAATGAATTAGAATTAAATTAAATTAAAGAATCCAAACACACGTTTTTGCGTAGATTATAAATTCGATGTTATAGAATTGACAGTAGATTGACTCGAGTCCTGATGGAGGATCAAGGGATTAGATTGAAGAAGTGGCAGCAAATTCGAGTGGCCGCGATCCGCACGGACGGATATGTACGTTATCCAGTTAATTCTTTCTGGATGGCTCGGCGAACAGAACCGGAAGCAATGTTTCTCTTTTCGTGTCAGATGGCCCGTGCTCGTTGGGCACGTCGATTCGACGGTGCTCGGTTTTGATCTACCATGTGGAAGGATCCGATCGCTATGAAACGAGCGTCCGTAGCTACACGAACCAAACCTGTAATCGGATGGCAGAAGATCGCCCCCGTGTGACAACCCAAAAGGTATTCAGCATGTAAACATAATGAACGACATTTCGAACACAGAACGCCCAAACTTCTTTTCCTTTTTTTCGGTAAAAAGAATAGGAAGACGAGAATGAAACGTTGTGGATAACCATACAATCTCGAGACTAGGTCCTAATGTGTTAACAGATGGGATGAAACATCTCAATTCTAATTTCCGTGAAATAAACCATGGAAATGGTAATTTGCGCGAGCATCCACGGCCCCTAGACGAAAAGGAAAATTATTCGTGTGCCGACCTAATGATCATAAAATTCCCAATATTTTTCGCTCGATCGACACAGCGCGTTCCTCCAGCGCGATCCGCTCGGCGTTGCTCCAAATGAATCCGTTCGGGCGCAACGTTTTCACGCGGCCTGAAGATAGGTCATGCTGCAAAAACGTATCAGGCGAGGCTGGCCACGTTAATTCGCAGACCTGTAGGAGGAGGCTTCCAATCGTCTACACTTCAAAGGGAGGGCAAAACAGAGAGTGTACATGCCGTACCGGTTCGAGGCCACCTTCGCACGCACGAATGGTCTTGTGCTAGCCGGAGTGCAAAGGGTTATTTTTAGTGCAATTTGTCGCTCGAACGATACCATAAAGTGAGCCGTGTCGCGTGTGTACCGGCCTATAGAAATTTTCACGTGTTTGTACCCACGACTAAACAGTCGCGTCGTTAAATGTGTCGAGCGGTCGCCAGAGAAAACGATCCGCTTTATAATCCATCGTTTGCCCTTTCATGGAATTCGTACATACAGGTCGTATCATCAAGCCGTGTATGATCGTCTAATGACTCGCCATTCTCTTTTCCCCTCAAAATCACCCAACTTTTGCCTAAAATACTTTCTTATGAAATATTTTCTTTTTATGATATTTCCATGTATCAACTTAAATGCCGCACACTGTGTATCGATGCACCTAAATAAATGAAGGACACAAGTAACGAGAGTACTTTCCGTCAGACCTAATACCAGATTTGCGATTCTTCATTGTCCCTATTGTCTCTTGCATTTTCATAAAAATCGTAAAAGCAACGTTGCGAATCCTACCAGTGGTATTATTCTCGTACTGTTATTTCCTCGTGGAGGTTCGAGCTCGAATAGAGTAAAGAATTCAATCCATAGTCCAGGCTTAAAGCTCTCTAATGGTACAGCGATAACGTATGTCGTAGGATAGGCTCTCCCGACTAGGAGACGTCTAACCACTCCTTTGCAACAGATATAATTGGACTCCCTTAATTATCTCGTCTCTGGATACAGCCGTGAGACGGGCTGGATAACGCATTCGATGCGCATTCAGACACCCGGACCGGAAGATTAACAGCACCAAAGGGAGCAAGAAGGATGTAGATCGCCTCGGCTGAGATATTAAGACGTTCAGCTGATCTGGCAGCCGCGATGCTGCTGAAACGAACCAAGGATACATGTACCGGGGTTCTTTTTTTTCATTGAAAAATTAATATCCAGATGAAATATATGATTCTCATCCCAGATTCGTTGTGCTATGGGGATTCGATAATGTATGCCTTTAAAATTAGCTGTTTGAGCACTAGGTTTGGGTTTTAGTTACGTGAGGACATTACTAACAGGAAATTACTAGATAACAGCGATTATATGTACCTATGTCTTGATAGTAATAGTAGTAATAGTGACATTGTGCCTAAGTATTTTAGTAGGTTCAGAATAAAATAGAAAATTCGTTGCATCTGATGAAATTTTTGCCTTTCACGGTACTTCACCGAGTCCTATAGGCTATAAATATATAAAGTCTAGTAATATCATACATAAATTTAGAAATAACATATAATATAATTCTTTAAAAAATATTTAATAACAGCTTCTCATTTAGAATTCAGCATTTTGATAATAAAAACAGCCTCTTATATTAAACGAAAAATTGCATTTCACCAGAATATCATGAAATATTACGTTATATTATATCTGTGTATGCACTTACATATCATGGTTCGAAATTCGTCCATATTTTTTATCGTAACAACTTTTTTCCCAGCCATCAGTACCCAGATATTAGTTGCTCAAGAGGATGTTAACGCAAAAAATATTTTACAGCGTTATGCTTCAATTAACCTTATCAAGCGCGAGCATTAGTAAAATGTTGAATTTTGTAATGGAATTAATTTACTTTGACGATCAGTCCACCCTGAAATTGAAGCCCGATCAAAGCATGGCCGCCACCTGTTCAACATTTCGCGTATGAAAAAATGTCACTCGTGAAAGTGACCCCCGCCCGCTTTTTGGTATAGAAATCCATCCGAGGATTTAATTTGGCCGAGAACCGAGTGCGTGAGTTACTCCGACCACAAGAACAAAGGAATACTTTTCCGTCGAAATCGTCCCTAATTAGTGGATACTAATTTAAACAAGGAAATCCATTGTCGAAAATGTCTAATAATGTCCAGCGCTTTTTTTTTCACTAAAAAAGAAAACAAGAAGGAAATAAAAATGGCTAAAGTACGTGCTTAGGTAAAAACCACTAATGAAATTGAAAATATATTGCACGTGTTCGGGGTATTAATTCAACGTGGGACAATGTAGTTTCTTATGTAAAGAAGAAAAAATTTTGAATAAACAATCTGTATGAATTTTATTTAACTATCTACTCTTTCGAATTTGCCACGAACCATCTTAAGAAACACTGTTGCTCCGTACCGTCCGTTGCTACATGTCCGTCCAGTAATATCAGGTTATTGTTAACGGCGTTTTACACCCGGGTTCTCCGACTCGAAATCAATAAACCGATTATTGGCCGGGCTTGAACGGAGATTACGTTGCTTTGAATTGACACCCTACCCGCCCTCGCCGCCGCCATGACACCACAGGGTTTCGCGACAGGGCGATCGAGCAGTCCCGTTGGACTTTACGCGACAACGACGACGACGGCCGGACGTCCGTCCCAGTTCCTTTTTTCCCAGCTGTCCGACAGGCGTGAAACCACATTCAATGTAATCCTTGGACGTACACTCCCGCGAAGAACCGGGTTTTTGCTTTTGTGACTCGACGAACTTTACCGCGGAACATTATGGCCGCCAGGCCGTTTTTATTCGCTTACACGCCGGCAGGACAATGGCGCTTGGAAGCGGAGGAAAAATAACGTCTCCGTTCACGGTGAGGCTCGTTTTCACGCCGTCTATTTACTTAATTATATCTATTTACTACTTATATTTGATTGATGAGGTAGTAATTTATAATTGAAATTATAAGATAGTATAAAATGTTATAATTGAAATTTTATACCTGCGGTTAATAGTTTACCATTTCTATTACAATTACTTATAACATGTTATTATTTCAATCATGAACTATTGTATTAACTAAAGGTAGAACTGAGGCCATAGAATTTCTCTTTTAACAACAATAGAATTTTTTATCAAATTTTGATATTTTCGACAGAAATGGAACCGGTTTAATTCCTTCAACGATACCTGGGCACGAATCTCCTCGATTTTCCCGAAATTACATAACGATGGTTCAATTGCCAATCGACGTTTATTAAAAATCTCTGGCTCAATGCATTACAACGTCGACAGAGTTCGCGTAAAATTTTATTCCCGTTCGTACAGGCAGCCGCGCGATATAATGGTCTCGTTCCACGAAACGTGTTGACTATTCGAATGAAACGTGAAATAATTTATAAATCGGAGAGCGTTAGAGGTACATCATAACATCGACAAAAATGTATTCTATTGTCGAATGTGAAATCACAAAAATTTAAGAATAAATGTGTCTTTCAATTATAATTCGGTACGTTAAATAATTACAATAAAAAATTTAGTGTGTATAAAATTTTTAGTATCGTAAAATCAATAATCGTTATCTCACGAAAGAATTCGGAGTTCCTCGTTAAACTTACTATTATTATAACTGAGCTGACGACGTTTATGTAAATTCATTTTTTCCCTCGTCAATTTTTAGAAACAGGAATTAAATCCTCTCCAATTAATCACTCTGCTAAACCTCATTAAAAAGTCAGCGTTACACCTGGGGACTTCTCCATGTCAATGCCGAAGAACTTCCGAATCCTCATCGAGGATTTACTGTATATTGCCATATGGGACCACTATGCATTCAGGCATTAACACAAATGAGGAACAGATTTTTAAAGTCTTTTCAATACATTGAAACTCAAGGACGAAATATTATCTCTGTTCGATTACCATTCTAATTAGTTTTCAAATTTCATTTCAATATTTTCCGACAATTAGAGACAACTCCGTAGCAACACCCCTAATATTCCAGCAGAAGCTTCGACTCGGTTTCGATTTATTTACCCAGAGGGCGTCGAACCGATGGATCCGTCGATCGTTGCTACAATGTTACAATTGTCGGCAGACTGTACGCCGTGAAACAATGGGTCTAACCGTGGGTCGTATGCCGAACACATGGGATTGTTTACTCGAGGAGAAAGATCGCGTGTTGTATTGGAGCGGTGAAGTCCTAGCGCGAGTGGCCGACAATGTTAACCAGGAGGAGTCGTTTCAAATTGATTATGGGAACGAGTACATCGATCGAAAAGTTGATTCGTGGATAGAAACCAGCTGGATGAGAATCAACAAAATTCTCAGCAGACGCTGGCACTTGTCGGACGAACGTAGAACTCGTCTAATTAGAGGAATCGAGCAAGTGATTACTATTGTTTCTAGTGCAATGTTCTGTAATAACGAGTTTATTTGTTTGCGATGCTTCTTTTCTTTTGTGTACACGGTGTTTAAAAAAGATTGTGTTGAAAGTCGAATGCACATAGTATTTGCGAAATAAAGGAACAATGGTGCTGGAATTATCTGTTGTTATTGAACGTTGTCGTTCATAAATGGAGCAGATTTCAATTGTAATGAAACTCTAATCCTACAGAATATTGAAGATATAACCATAGATTCTAGGAATTATAGGAAATATAAACACGAAACACAGTGAAGTAAAAGCATTTGAAGGATTATCGAAGTTTTCCTTTTATTTGTTAACAAAGTCCTTGGTGGTTGAAATGAATTTGGTCTGATTTATGTGAAACAGATTGTGAAAATGATCTATAACGTAATATAGTCATAACTAACCCTCGCAAGTTTATGCAAATTTAGTTTTACTCACTAATATAGAAAAAACAAAGCTGCACTGAATTGTGTTTCCTATACTAGGGATTTTAAAATGTTAATAATAATACAGAGATACTATTAAATTTTACTAGACACTTCATTCTGCTACATTTTTCAAATCAGAAGGTGCTATAAGTGCATAAAAATCTGCAGTCTAATTATAGTATACGTGGAAAACCAATAATTTCATAGGTTTCACACATTGTTCTTTAATCTAGATTAAAGATGCACTCAGGATGAAGATGCGAGAAGATTACAGACGTGGGTATAGAGACATACGAAAGCACACGGAAAAAGTGGACAATTTGGGGAGCCAACAACGTAGGATACACGCTAAAATTCATGAACTCGAGACCACCTGTGCCGGGAACGTGAGGAAATTCCAGAAGAAGTTTGGTCCTCTGCGACTGAAAACGTTCAGAAACCTCAGGATAGGGGAAAAGATGATGTTCGAAGAAATGAGACTAAAAACAAAATTCTTCAGACGGGTATAACTTTCGTTATTTTCTTATTTCTATTGGATCAAGTTATATATTTCTAGTATATTTATTTACAATTTAATTATTAATAAAATTATTTCATTTAAATGAAATATCGATTTATAAGTTTTACTCTGATTGAGAATGTGTAATAGTTAATGTCAATTATAAAATATTTTGGACCCACATTTTAAAAGAAATATTGATGTTATTCATGAGTCAATCTAAATACCACTTTAATTAAAACAATAACAATTCCTTGTATTTTTTGTACAATAGATGTATGCCATTGATCACGAGAATATGAAACTATGTACCAAGAGTATCGACAAGCTTATGGAAAACATTGGACTGAGCTAGACTCAAGGAACGATAATGAAGAAAGTACAAGTCAAAACGTATAACGAAGCAAAGGAACGAAAAAATATTTGAATATTTTTTATTGATGGGTAACATACTACCCAAATTTTTTTAAAGATATTTTTATAGTGGTATAGAGAGTACAACAACTGTTATTCAAAACAGAATGTAATAAACTGTACTTCAAAATAATATAAAAAATTTAGTTGTATCTAAAATAGTTTTTATTTCATTTCATTGTAAAATCATATCGTTCTTATTGGAAAACCCTTTGCAAGCTATTCCTTTGGAAAATATTGATTCTACATTTCCCCTAGACACTTCCAATTCGGTACTTCCTAACCTACGTGTCTGCTCGTAACACACTATATCTACTTACCTACCAAGAAAACACGCTACCAAAGTTGCACTACGATCGTCTAGGCTCACGTAGAATTCCCAAGATCAATTTCCCCTATAATCGAAGTCTGTACGAAAAAATTTTATTCCAGGTCGCAGACTAATAATTTTGGAATACTGAAATGGTACGGGGGCATCTGACGCCCCCGAAGCATGGGGCAGAAAATTACATTACATTGCATGTTGCGCCACACTTAATAAAACTTACAACGTTTTTATTTTATTTCGAACTCTAATAGGGTCTTAGAATAAACAAATATCTTTTTGATTCAAGTTCTGTACATCAATCAATAAAAATTTATATTTGCATAAATGTCCCTAGTGTACGTACTCGTTATCCAACTAGAACTATGTGGACTATATCGTAAACGACGTTAGGGTAGGCTCGCTCGGCGATTCTCATTGCCAGGAAAACAGAATGCACGAGAAAGTCGCTGAATGCTTGGTCTCAGGGCCGTGAACAAGCATCTCTGTTCAGGTAGTACGTTTTTCGAAACTTTACATCCTATTTTACACTGACAGAAGCAGGGTATGCCCATTTATTAAACTATTTTGTCTTTTTTTACATACCATTTAGTAATTCTTTACTATAATAATCAGAACGAATGATTAATAGTCAGCTACTATACCTGACATTGAAAATTCTATTAACTACTCCCTATTGAAACACCGTTATTAAATCTAAACGAATTTTTTAAATAAACCGTTGGTTGTAACGGAAGAAGAATATTTATATTTAGTTAAATGAAAAAGTAGTAATATATATTCAAAATTGTCATTTTTTCTACAAACGATAATAATTATTACTGAATTTATATACCGTTTCTTAGCTTTTAAAGTAACAGTTATGCAGTATATGATACTGATAAGATACTAATGATATGTACTAAATGAAACACTGCAAATATGAAGTAGGGAGAGGAAAGTCTTATTAAAACAAATATTCCCACACGTTTCATAAATTAACTTGTATGCATTACTCTACAAGTTACACTTAAACACAAATATATATCACAAGTTGAAACATAATTATTAAAATGCACTCATCGATGCATTTAAAATTAATATGCGTTCAAATCCGTCGCACTATTCACGATCGAGAAATATTACCTTAATTACTAAAGTTTCAAACGAATTTAACGATTTATAGCAATTTTGATATTCCGAATAAAAATTTGAAATTTATAACCGTATATTGAGAATAAAACTGAATATTCGAAACGGTTGGTGATGACTGAAATAGATACATACCTGCGTACGTTTCGCGGGCTTTCTTCGTACGGATACAAACAATGGCACGTCCAGAAGTTTATCTCCTCGCCACGGTCACGGTGCATGGACCCGTCACAAGTCCAACGACGTCGAAAATCTTCGTACTTCGTATGTTCTTACACGAGTTATTTTTTGCCCGAATTGAAACACTGTTGCTAAACCACGACGTTTCGGTAGCACAACGACGGTCACTGGAAGCCGGACAGTACCAGGAGAACAGACATATCGAGGAGCAGTTTCTTCTTGGCCGTTAGAACGGTAACTGACACCATCTGGTGATACCAATGAAACATAAAATTCATTTCTCACTCTTTATAGTGATCATTATCGACATCTGCCGGCACAAAATTGAACTAAACTTCATTGGTCCTTGATTTGTTGTAGACAGCTCTGTAGAGGACCAAATTTCCAGGAAATGATCAATTAACGAGCGTCAATCACCCGTGCGCTTTCCCCACCAATCGTCCGTTCACTTATGCAACGCAACTATATGTATATAGGGTGGGCTAGTATTCGCACTTTTTGATCACCTTACTATCTCCGTTATTTTTTGAGATATCAAAAAAGTTTATTCTTGATGTCTGCCTTTCACCGCTAGATGACGTCACCATTCAGTTTTTCTGATGGTGAATGATCTGTATTGAAAATTTACAATTCCATGCAAACCGTGATCTCGTCTCATCCGCAACACTAATTCAAACCACGATTTACCTAATATTGCTGGTGGTTGGGCCAATCTGTCGACCACTATACAAACTACTACGACTACAACTACAGGCGAGTACAGTGACAAAGTAGTAACAGAATGACTCCCCATCCGAAGATGCAGAGCCATTAGTAGTTGCCCTTTTCAATGACAATTTGTGTCGGGCCTCTTCGGCATATAGCCTCTTCTTTTCTTCGGCAGTCCACCAACCTGAAACCCTCAAGCTGCTCGATTGTAGACGACCAACAACTCCAAGAGTCTGTATGATCGTACCACGAGTGCAATCGAGCAGATCGTTCGTTTCGACAATCCTATCGTTCCGACCGCGACCGCGATGACGACCCCCTTGGGGTTCGCCGAATTTGAAGAATCGAAATCGAAATCGGAAACAGACAGCATGCTCCGTCTGGACCAGTTTCGAATCGACGCTACAAATTATCCCGGTAGCAGGACTATCACGCGAAACCTACGCGCGCCTACCCCATCAGAGAATGTGATAGCCTGCCCCGGCCCCTACCTACTTACAGTCTAATCGGACATTGACACACCAAAAAATATGCTACCTGCTTACCTAGCCCTATATTTAACAAGAATTTGGCAAAAGACAGATTCTCACCAACACACAACACTCCACGGTTCTCAAGCATACGCCCGGGTGC